>NC_056728.1:269864952-269887452 GCF_019279795.1 Protopterus annectens
TTTTTATAAACTTGGGAAAGTTGCTAGTGTAACAGGTTTGTTGTAATATACATTTTCTGATGGATTTGAAGTCTGACACTAAAATGTATGCCATTATTTACCAAATTCAATCCTGAGATCATCACACTGATTTGCCAGGACCTATGGGGTGCTGTATGGGTGAGAAATCTGGACATTCTGCGATGATTTGTACAGTTGGGAGGCATGCAGCCTCCTATGAGCATTCTCGCTCATTGTAATTCCCAAGCAGCACTTCCTGAGTGCAGGGGCATGTGTATTGTGAGAGCTCTGCTCTCAGACACCTCCCTGCACTCATCCATGCTCCGTGTCCATTTAGGAGCAGAGGCAGCGTGTCTTCATCACTATGCATGGTTCGCTGCTGTGCTGCCCTTAAACAGTCGTTTCTGTGCAGGAATAACTTATTCCTGCACAGAAGATTAGTGAATCCTGGGGATGATAATATCATGTTAATTAGCATATGTTATGCTACAGACTCCCCCTTGTGAGGAACCAGCCCTCATCAAACCAATAATCGAGTACAATACTACCTTTGGCATGTACCTCTCCAGGCACCTGCAACAGTATTCTCAGAAGTTTCTCACCAAAAAAATGCAAGGTATAACCAACATGTCATATTCAAACTGATTAAAAGACCTATCACTGTATTCAGTTTCCTACTGAATACTGAGGGGTGATCTGTGCCTGACCTACCTGAGTTTCTGACCCAGCCCTGATGGAAATGTTGCATATCCACAAAACTAACTGCTCGAGGGTTACCTGCTCCAAAGATCTAAACCTAATCTCTGACATGACTAGATCATGCTGGAGAGATGGATATGAATCCCAGAGATTAGCCCTCCTCTGGAATAAGCTTCCTATTCATGTGAAACATAGCCCTTCTGTGAAGATAGGTGAAGGCTGCCAGCCTAGCCAGATAGAATTTTGTAGATATTTCTGTCATTTGTAAATATTAATATAAGCCACAGTCTTGTTCTCTTAAATGGGAAAAAATGGTGTTAAATGCAGAACTGCAAAAATGTGACAACAGTGCACTCTGCTGTAACAAAGCTAATAAGTCAATTCTTTGATGTCAAAATTTGGAGCCAATATGTCTGGATGAAGGAATTCTGGCTATTGTCTTGAGACCAGAGTTACTTGCTAGAATTTGCATGTATAAATTATTTTATTGTTCTGGCTTCCTGACCAGCTGCAAGATCAAGGGCTATTAACCTCTGAGAATCTGTTAGCCTGGGAACCAGAAAGAAATGATGTACTCTGAATTGAATCAATGGTACTGTGTTATCAATTAAAGGAGAGAAAGAATCAGTGCATTAGAGCATTTGTCTTGAAAACATCCAACATCACCAGAACTGCCTGTAAGTAGGATCTTAGACTTTAGTGTTTCTCTTAGAAATAGCTAGGAATTCGGAAGATTAGACTAAATGTTTTTCTGTGATGTCAGAACTTTTCTGCGGTATTATTTTAAGATTTTCTCTGTGATGTCTGAACTCTTGACTGGCACTGTGTAGTAAGAAGTATTGTCTTGTGTTTTTATTATTTATTATTAAATATTTTTAAACCTTTCAACTGTGGCTGTTTTGTGTAGAGATAATTTAAGCTCTAAAAGTACACTGCATGTATATAGTGATACTGTACCAAGTCAATCCAGATAAGTCTTGAGTGTTCGTTCGAACTTACCATTTGGATAATAATATTGCACAGTAATAATTGAACACCCTTTTCATAAGAGCCTTTGAGTAGCTGATAAATATGAGCTGGGTGGTGGCAGTGATTTTTACCATATAGTCTGGGGTAAAAGGGGCATAGCTGGAGAACCTGTGCCATCCTTCCCCAGGAGTGTCTGTGTGGTTGTATATAACTCTTATCTCAAAGTGTGTGTGTGTGTGCGTGTCAGCCACTTGGGCAGGGACATGAAGCACTGGTTGGACAGAGAGGGTCCTGGATGTTTTAGCTTGCCCACTAGGCTGAGATCTGGACCTTATAGCTGTGCCATGGGGAGTCTTATTGGGGACCTGGAGAGAAAGGGAGAAACCAGCCCCAGACTGACTGTGATATCTGTGTGCTCTTAAGGGAAATTATACTTTACTGTGTGTGTATTTATTATCCTTTCCCTACATGGATGCCCCTCACTGGTGTTCATGGTAAGAATCGAGGCTCCTTGATTGCTGGGCCAGTGCACAGGCATCACACCTTCCCTGACCATCTTCAAGTGCAATCTGGACCAATAAATGGGTAATCACAAATTCAGTGCTGGAGCGGTGCCCATTACCCTTATGGTTAGAGGCAGTCTGTAAAAATAGTCAAAAGCCTACTTGTTGACCATTATCCTTCTCCTGGGGATAGAAAATTGGGTAAAATCTGAGTAAATTGGCTAGGCTTGTAAGGGCTCTTGAGCCATTAGCCCAGTAATCTGCTATGAACCTATGAACCTATATTTCTGTTTCTATGGAGAAAATATCACAGGCACAATGACAGTGTTGGGGATAGAATGTGAGATACTGTATGGCAGATTTGCAGACTAAGTCATAACTTTCCTGTGAAGGAAATTTCTATATGAATGCAGGCCTTCTCAGAATAATATTATGTATACCTTGGCACAACAGAAAGGCTTATGTTTGACTCCCATCATATGAGGGGGATTTGAAGATGTTGAAGTTTGTATGTGAGTAATGTGTTGGTCAGTAGGTTATGGGATACGCAGGTGTGAGGACAGAAGATGGCCAGCACTTATAGAAAGATTTTTCTGACTTTTGCCTCACCTGTTTTCGGATAAATGGCTGTGGGGGTGGTGTTTTGTTAAGCCTTACATACCCTTAATAGAATGGTTAATCGCTTGTGTAGGTGGTGCTTTTATATTAGACTTCTTCTGAAGATGTCACTGCATATAGTTTTTTTCCTTTGTTTAATCAGTGGTTTGTATTGTTCCTAGGATTGCCTTGTACTGCTTTTAAAGCTGATCCATTACTGAGAATGCTGGCTTGCATGGGGCTTGGTGGAGCAGATTTAAAGTGTGGACATATTTACATATGAAGAGAAAAGAAAGGAAATTTTGATGGTGTCCCATAAGGTGGGACCTTGGAATACTGGATGGTCCTCACAGATACGGATTACATTTAGGCATTTCAAGCTAACTGTATTGGATGAACATTCTGGGAATCATCTCAGGAATCTGGAGAAAGGGACAACCAAAAAAAATCCACATAATGATTTATGCTGCAAAGATGTGAGCACATATCATTTTTTTAATCAAGCTGTCCAGTTTAGAGAGAGAGAGAGAAGAATTAAAGTGGCTAGGTAAACCAGAGATGGAAGCTAAGGGACAGAAGAGAGCTGAGGGTTAGTGATATTCCTAAGGAAGTGTGTAGGAGAGGAGCATGAGACCCCAGGGTGTTAATTACTGACTGGGTCATACTGGGTCATTCTGGCTTCAAGTGCTGACTGAATGAAAAGTATGGGCTTGGTGCACATATGTGCCCCCATATGTGTGTGTGTGTGTGTGTGTGTGTGTGTGTGTGTGTGTGTATGTATATGTGTATATATATATATATATATATATATATATATATATATATATATATATATAAACATTTAAAACCCATAACATCTAATTTCATAACATTGAGACCAGAACATCTAAAACCCAAATCATCTAAAACCAATAACATTGAATTTCATAAAATCTAACAGTACAAATCACATGAAAATAACATTCCCACCACATATAATGACACCAAACTACCAAACACACTTTTTACTATGTTTCTGCAGGGGGGGGCTTGATACAGTGGGGTTAGGAAATTAACTTTTTCCCACTGTAGTGCAATCTTGGAGTTGGTATATTTAATTTACTGGGTAGGGGGCTTGCCCTGCAGAAATGTAGTAAAAAGTGTGTTTGGTAGTTTGTTGTTGTTATATGTGGAGGGGATGTTATTTCCTTGTGATATGTAGTGTTAGATGTTATGCAATTCGATGTTTGTTTGGGTTTTAGATGTTCTGGTCTCAATGTTATGAAATTAGATGTTATGGGTTTTAGATGTTTCAAAGTAGACCCATATATATATATATATATATATATATATATATGTGTGTGTGTGTGTGTGTGTGTGTGTGTGTGTATGTACATATACATATTTTTCAGTGACAGCAAAACAAACTCTGTAAGAGAATAACATTCTTCAATAGTTAAAGCAATAACATATTTACAAAGCATCTTGTCATTACTAGAATTTGTTATTGTTGTTCGATAATTTTTCAGTGCTAACAATAGACATGTCTCAGTAATGTTTCTCATTCTGTTATCTCTCCAAAACAAACTTTATATTCCATCATTCAACTAACATTCTACATTTAACAATTGCATTAATAATAAAAACATCAAATCCTAAACAAAAAAGAGAAAACTTCAACAAACCCCCTTCAACATGCTTTAAAAAGAGAAAAGAAAAATTATATATACTAACTCCGAGATCACACAGTCCCCTGTTGAACATCTCTTTCTAGACCAATATATATATATATATATATATATATATATATATATATATATATATATATATATATATATATATATATATACACATACATATATAGATACATATGCTACATTTATTACATCAAATATTCAGTATGTCAAACATTTGTTTTTCCTGGCTTATAAGATCAAAATCTCATAAGTTAAAAAAATACTGGCATCAGTTTGGTGGTGGAATTTGCCTTTACACTGCTGCTGCATGATCTCAGTATATTTAAATAGCTGTGGGGCTGCAGGGGAACTTGCCCCTTGCATAAAACATGTTTTTATATTTTTTTGTTTACTTTTGTTTAAGTGACATTGGATCTTGAGGGATCAGTGTCTTGTGATTTGTGGATGTGTTTTTTTTATGCAAAGCCATAGAACTATATACATCATCCATTAACCACATCTATCTCTGAGTTTATTGCTTTATTCACCACCAATAATCAATAAAAATAGAATATACATTTTCTATCATTTTCCTACCCCAACATAAGCTTTTTGCAATCTGTATATCCTTTTTAACACATTGACTCCAAATGTGACTGCGTATCTAAAACTAGCTAAACTTGAACACAACCAAACGGAACATATTTCCACATACTTGGCACACCTTTATCACACCTCCAACTGGAAGCAGTAACTCTGAAAAATCTACCTCAGTCTTTGTGGAGTATAAACTATTTGTGAAGATACTTCATTACAAATAGTCTACAATGTTGTGACTTTGAAACATCTATTTATTTAGTTATTTGGAGCTCTTTCAGACTCAGCCCATGAGTACAAGCACAGTAATAAGACACAATACAAATAGAGATATTAACAACATGTCTACTGGCACAAGGGACAAAAGACATTATATCTAGAAATGTGTATATCATGAGTAAATGATAAAAATGCAAAAACAGGATATGTTAGTCTCCAGGTATACTTTAAACACTTTAACAGAACCAATTTAGAATACGTTTCAGTTTATAGTTTTTGTAACAACCAATAGTCTTAGCAATAAGTAATTGCTGAAATGCAAAGCAGAGATGTTGTCCATCATGTGAAGTGGGCATCACAGAGTATCAAACAGCTACTCTGTGGAGTGATAACATGTTTTATAAGATGGAAAATATAGCAAGTAACTGAAAAGAGAGAGAGTTAAATTAAAAAAAAAATAGGTGAGACTGGAGAAGCTGTATTGGTGAAAAAATATCTGCACTGCAGGTTAGAGACTGCTTCCCATACAAGAGTTTGATATCAGAGTATAGATAAATATAAGGGGATACGGGATTGCTTGGTGAAATACCTGCATTGGTAGAGTTTTTAGATGAGTGTAGAACAAAACCATTGGTTAAAGAAGGGTAATCAGTAGGGCATGTATAATATGCATGGTAACTGTAGGAATCAGTCAGAGCCATACCTCCCAACTGTCCAGATTTTCACAGAATGTTCAGATTTTTAGCTTATATTTCTGGTATATTCCTCATAACGTGTGGTTTTCTGGCAAATCCCTGGGATGATCTGAGGATTGAAGTTACTAAATAATGACATAAATTTGAGTTTCAGACTTCAAATCCTTCAGAAAATATATGTTAAAACAAATCCTATTACTCTAGCAACTTTCTAAGTTTATATGAGCAATATTTAAAATATGTTCCTATTTTTGGGCCTTTGTCCCCCCCCCCCCCCACATTGTCAGGCTTTGTCCAGATTTCTTGCCCTATGAAGTTGAGAGGTATGATCACAGGAGGTTAGAAAAGATTTTGTATAGAGACTGGAAAGGCAATTTACAGAGGCGCAATGGGTGGACATGTATATGGCTCTTAAGTATGCAACAACGTTCAGAAAGTTTAGTATTGTTGCTTGGAAGCATTTTGTTAGGCAGTTTTATATCTAAGCAGACTTCAAAGAGTGTTTCTTCAGTTACATAGCAAATGTTAGAGGTGTGAATGGAAAGAGAAGGGTGATTTCGAACATGTTTTTTGGATTGTAATTAGATAGATTTAAAAAAAAATACATACAAAGTATTTTGTCAGGCATGGTGGAGGAGCAAATGGATCCAATTGTTATAACTAAGGAAATGATTTTTCTGACATGGGGCATAGCATCTGATTTGCCTAGACATAGTATGACATTATTCCACTGAATATGTAAAAATGTACACCATTACACTATACCAACATATGGACACCCTGTAGGAACAAGTACAGGACAAACCCCAGAAACAAACCCACAAGGTGGGGCTACAATATCAGTAGACTTTACAAGAGAAGGAAGAGAAATGTTACAAAATGTAAAAAGAGCGTTCCCAGCATGATAGAGATGGAGCACTCTTCATTGAAGTAAACAAACAACTCAGGAGTGTATTAAAGTCACCAAAGCCAAGTTTGAGTGTGTGCTCCTCTTTAATGGCCTATGTACCAGCCACTGCTTGCATGGGAGCCATGGCCAAATGGGAGATGGTGAGACAGAACTGGCCACTCACTCCCATCCTGCATCTTCCAACAGGTGAACCACTACTTGGACTGAAGTTGTCTGAACCAGAGATGTAAGACCTGAACTTGTACAGTTTCATAATATAATGCTAAATCTGGTCCATAATATAATCTAAGATCTGGTACACACAAACTTCCCCACTCTCTGGATACTATTTATTTACCTTGGAAGATCCCTGATTTTCCACCTTAACAAACATAATCCTACTTCATACTCGTAACTGATGTGGCATCTCAGCTGGAAAACCCTGAAACATAACAACAGACGTAGCTAAAAACACAGACCAACATTCAGAAATTCTGTTTTAAACTATTCTTCAAAACTCCATATGCTTTGCTAACTGATCTTCGAGAATGTCCTAACCAAATTCCCAAATATTTAATATAGTCACCATTCCAGAAATATTCATTATCCTTCTTTAGATACTCAGGAGGTACATAATTCACTTTGCAACCAAACATCTTGCTAAAGTTATCTAATGGCTGAAAGAAACTAAGAATTTTTATACTTATTCTAATGGCTGAAAGAAACTCTTAATAATGACGTCAAGAGTGTTTATACTTCTTTTATTTACTTGTTAACAAGTAAGACCACAGAACACAAGTGTCCATTTTCAGGGTAACCCAAAAGCACTGTCTGGTTAAGTAACTTGCTTGAAGTCACATGGTAGACAAAAGGAAGATGGAAGGAAGAACTCATTAATAGTTTGTAGCCTTAGTCCACTATACTCACAGCCAGATTCCTCAATTAAACCAATACATTATCTATGATTAATGAAAATTTAAAGACTCCATTAAAATGTATACCCCTGCATATCAGAACTATTAAATGGGAATCCTATACGACACCAAACGTACATGCACAGAGATTTCTGGATTTTGTAAGCACAAACTCCCTGGACCAGACAGTCAATACACCAACCAGGGGTGCAACCATACTGGATCTGGTCCTCAGTAATGTGAAAGAGTGCTGCACACCCCCTACTGTAATGCCTTCCCTGGTAAGGTCAGACCACAAAATGGTCTCCTTTGAAGTAAAATAAAACCTGGGCCCCCAGCTAAACCTGAAATATTCAGGAACTACTACTATAAGGTTAACCTCCTGCTATTAAGTGATAACCTGGAAAAACGTCAAGCTTCCATAAAACCTGAGAACACTGCTGCCTATGCAGAACTGTTCACAGAAACCCTGTGCAAGCACATTAATAGCTGCATAGAGGCAGCTGTACCCACCAGGAAGAAGTACAGAACTAACTCAAAAAACAAGCCACCCTGGTGGAATCACAAACTCAATATAACAGAAGGAAGAAAATCATGGCAAAAATAGTAGGTACAGCACCCAGCAGGATAAAAGCACTGTCATCAAACTAAACAAACCAAACAAACATCTCAGAGTACAAATAAAGTCTACCAAAGCCACATTTGAGGTAAGTTTGGTCTCCCAGGTCAAGGACAACCACAGAGCATTCTTTAGCTATGTCCACAACCTCAAAGACAATACACAATTGTGTACAGAGCTCATTGTAAATTAAGCCACCTATACTGAGCCAGAAGATGTAGCAAACCTCCTGGCTGATAAATTCATCTCTAACTTTACCCCTCTTTCCCCCTCAACCTTCCCTCAGGAAATACCATCAAATATAACCCCCCTACTATCACTAGGGAACAGGTCCTTAATGTTCTCTCTAAAACCAAGAACACTTTATCAATGGGCCCAGACAGTATCCAAGGATGCTTTCTAAATAGCATGAAACATGACCTATCAGGGCATCTGGAATTACTATTTAACTCTAGCCTCCAAACAAACTTTGTGCCTCATGACTGGAGAAAGGCGGCAGTCATCCGTCTGCACAAAGGTGGGCCATCTACAGACCCTGGAAACTATAGACCCATAAGTCTCACTAGTTTTATATATAAATCCATGGAAAGAATTATCATGGAGATGATCAAAAGAGATACAGTAAACCTCCAGACACTGGACCCAACCCAGTTTGGTTTTGTCATGGGCAGATCATGCCTACTCAACCTGGTGGACTTCTTTGTGAAGGTCACTAAAGCAATGGATAAGGGCAGAATCATTCACACTGCCTAACTTGACCTGGCTAAGGCATTTAACACAATAGCTCACTCGGGCATTCTTGACAAGCTCAAGAAGTTAGATACAAACCCGTATGTCACTTGGTGGATAGACAACTGGCTCACAGACAGGACCCAGGAAGTTAGAACTATGGAGTCCACCTCTACAAAGAAACCAGTCACAAGTGGAGTCCCTCAGGGATCAGTCCTTGGACCGCTCCTTTTTGGCATTTACTTCTCAGAAGTCAAGGCCAATGTCAGTGGTCTCTGGCTGACTAAATTTGCAGGTGATTGCAAATTAGGAGCTGTCATTGAATCTCACACTGACATAAATGTTGTCCAGATGGGGCTGACATAGATAAACAACTGGTATTAGAGCCATGGAGTAAAACTAAATGGCAAGAAATGTATAATAGTATCCTTTGGGAAGTCATCCATCCCTGGTTACTATCATATTGACAACACACCCGTTAGAGCTGACCCAGTAGTCAGGGACTTATGGACACACACAGATAGCAATCTAGCCTTTGGCCATCACATGTTTTCAGTGGTGAGGATATCATTCTATGTTGCACAAATTATAAACAAAGTTATGGCATCTAAGTCCAAGGAAATCATTGTTCCACTGTATTTGGCATTCATCAGACCTATCATTGAGTACAATGCCCCTTTTGATATGTACCTAACCAGGCACATCAAACAACTGAAACATCCACAGAGGTTCCTCACTAAAAGAATACAGGGTGTAAGTAATATGTCCTATGCAGATAGCCTCAAGGCCGTATCCCTGTATTCTGTCTCCTACAGGCTTTTGAAGGGAGATCTATGTCTGGAATACAGGGTTTTGTCAGACGCCACTCTGATGGACCTCCTGCATATCCACAAAACAAACAATACCAGAATTACCCATTCTAAAGACTTAAACCATGCTTGTGATATAAATAGGACCTGCTAGAGAGAAAGGTATGTACCCCAGAGACTGCTCCTTCTTTGGAACAAGCTCCTCATCCATGTGAAGCAGAATTCCTCCCTAACTCAATTCAAGTGTAACTTGGACAATTGGATGGGAACCAGAAATTCCTCCCTGGTTTGGCACCTATGTCTGTAATGGACACAGGCAACCTGTAAATGGTTCACCTCCCCAGGTCCAAGCCATGTCAGACTCCAAACCAGTTACAAGTGGCATCCCACAAGGCTCAGTCCTGGGACCTCTCTTGTTCGGTATATATTTCTCGGAGGTACAGGCCAACACGGAAGGACTGTGGCTGACCAAGTTCGCAGATGACTGCAAACTGGGCACCATAATCGACTCTCCAGCCGACACAAGCATCCTCCAAAAGGGCCTCATAGAAACAGACAACTGGTGCCAGAGCCATGGCCTCAAGCTAAACGCCAAAAAGTGTGTAGTCATCCCCTTTGGCAAAAACAAAGTGCCCACAAATTACCACATAGGTGGTAATCCATTAAGTACAGAAGAAGTAATTAGGGACCTGGGGACCCAAGTTGATAGCAATCTCTCATTTGACAACCACATTGCCAAAGTGGTTAGAAAAATATTTTATATAGCCCACCTAATCATGAAGGGATTCACATCTAGATCAGGTGAAGTCATCGTGCCTCTTTACTCATCCCTCATCAGGCCCATAATTGAGTACAATGCCCCTTTTGGGATGTACCTTACCAGACACCTGCAGCAACTGGAAAGACCCCAAAAGTACCTTACCAAGAGGATCAAAGGGCTCAAACAGATGCCATATGCTGCCCAGTTAAAGAAACTCCAGCTCTACTCAGTGGCATACCGCCTGCTCAGAGGTGATCTGTGCCTGACGTATAAAGCCATGTCCAACCCGGAATTAATGGACATGCTTCACCTCAGAAAATCCAAATCCCATCGAGCTACGCACTTGAGAGACTTGAACCTCAGCACTGAAATAAATAGGACATGCTGGAGGGACAGATTCATAACCTAAAGGCTCCCTTCACTCTGGAATAAAATCCCAGTCCAGGTTAGGCAGAGTCCCTCATTTACTCTCTTCAAGAGGAATCTTGATGAGTGGATGGGAGATCGTAGGTTTACCCCGGGTATCACTTCTGTGTCACTGTTAGACAGAGGCACAGTATACTAACCTCGAAAAAGGGCATAGAAAAATTAATTTAAAATGGGTGGTGAAAGCCAAACACATTCTGGCTAGGCTTATAAATGCCCTAGGGCAGATAGCCTAGTATGACCCTATGAACCTACGAACCTATGAACACTTATCAAGGGTATCAGAACTTGTCAATGATTTGGGATGCATGGCTAGGCTTAAAAGGTCCTTGTGGTCATTAGCCTAGTAAACACCTATGAATCTATGAACCTATGACTCATAATTAGTACAGCCAGTAATTCTAAATAAAAAGCAAATAGCATTGATGATAGCAGACAAAGTATTCATATATATATATATATATATATATATATATATATATATATATATATATATATATATACCCCTAAATATTCTGAGATAAGGTGTTATACCATCTTGTATTTTGACTCTATTTTTATCATAAATAGTTTTCAATAAGTTAACAAAGTCTAGTCAATAACTGAATTCCAATAAAACCTGTATCAAGTAATGGCATTCCAGCCTATTAAAGCCTTTTCTGCATCAAGACTCAGTACCACAAATGTTTTGTGATTTTTTTTTGTCCATGATTCTTCAGCAGTGCATTCTGTAGTATATTATCAAAGGCCTGTCTCTCATTAATGACCACAGCCTACCAACGCTGGCATAAATTTAGCCACCCTTCTTGACTAATATCAGTAATTATTGTACAAATATGGTAGATTTGCATCTTTTCCCTCTTTTGGTATCACTGTCACCACAACCTCCCTCCATAACATAAGGATCTGTTTAGATTTTAGTATAGCACTAGTCAACGACCTATAACCTGGGCTTTATGTGCCCTATGAAAAAATTCCAAAGCTCAACTGAAGGTCAATCATTTCCCAGACCATCTTCTCTTTCCTGACTCTCAAACACCTCACTCAAGTTCAGTAAAATATTATTTACCACCAAATATTCTTTCTTTCCCTGCATAAGTTTCAGTAATGCATCCAAAAATGAAATAAAACCAACAAGGCAGTAAAAACACAGCTACTTTAATAAATGATGAGCACTTTCATGGGGTTACCACTTCTTCAGACCATACAAGAGTGAACGAAACTGATATCAGACTCAACAAATTGTAAAACTATAAAACAGAATTTGTAGTGTCCTTTACTAAGATAGTGAATAAAATCATCACACAAAGAGGCCATAGTGGCTTCAGATCTAGAATCATCAGTACAGAGTCTAGAAGTTCTCACAGACTGTCCTTTCATTAGAGTATATGTGATGATTTTTTTCAAAGAGGATATTTAAGGACAGCTGTCCATAATTCATTTAATGAGGTTAGAACTATGAGGAAAGATAGAACAGCACCTTATTTTGCAGCAAATAGGAAAGTAGATATAACTAGCAACAGGCATTTAATACAACGTACCCAGAGGGTTTTGTTCAGCTATTCTAGCAATATTTATGAATTTTGTGATATTATAAAGAAATATTGGCCTATTCTTCCAGCAAATGACAAGGTTAGAAAAGTAGTTGGTGATAAGCCTAATTTTATTTTTAGATACAACCTCTCTTTGACAAGACTTCTGTGCTATGGACCTTATGGCCAATCAGCTATGACTAGATTTTCTTATACAAAAATGGGCACATACCCACGCCATAACTGTAAAGCTTGTGAGTTTATAAGTGAAACTAAGCACTTTATACACCCTGTAACAGGATGTGAATTTCTACCTCATTTGTATTCTGACTGTAGGAGCACTTCTTTAGTTTATTTAGCTAGCTGTTGTGGTTGTTCTTGTTTTTATGTGGGCAAAATCACAAGGCTCCTTAAGAAACAGATTTTGGAACATGCTGTGATATCCATAAGAAGTTAAAAAACAATGCATTAGCTTGTCACTATCTTAGTAAAGGACACTACAGATTTTGTTTTAGAGTTTTACAATTGGTTGAGTCTGATATCAGAGGTGAGGATGTGAATAATAAAATAGAAAAGACTGAATTAAAGTGGATTTTAGCCCTGCAGGCACACAAGGAACCAGGTCTAAACACTACTGTCCCTTTAAAACCTGTCATTAAAAAGAGGTGCGTATGGGATGTTTTAATTAGTGTTTTAATTACTTTTAATTATATTTGATTGCCTTATTTAAACACGGTTTTGTTCACTCTTGTATGGTCTGAAGAAGTGGTAACCCCATGAAAGCACTCATCATTAATTAAAGTAGCTGTATTTTAACTGTCTTGTTGGCTGGTTTTATTTCTTTTTTGGACATTTTACTGGTATATTTTAACCAACCTTTAGCCACGAGGATTCAGAGTTTTTGTTGGAAAGTTTCAGTAATTCTAAGTGTTGCAAAGAAACATGTAGTCCTTTCTCATTTCTCCTCATTTCATCTGAGCTTGATATAAATGTGTGCAATATGATCTGAAATGCTCATACGTCATCACCTATCACCACATCCAAACTAAAATGCAAATCTGTTTCACTTTTCTATGTCAGCTGTAATATTCTCTGTCCTCCACTGTCACAGCCTAACTGCCAACCTTTTTTGATACTCAGAAAAGTAATAAAATATTTACCCTTCAGTGACTGATGTATAAACTCATACTTTCTATCCAGCAGCTCCCCTAAATTCTATTTCATCTTTCCTTTCTCCCCTAGAAGTGTCTAATCTCCTTCATTATATCTCACTTATGGTTTCCCTAACTCTACTTATAATCATTTTATCTCTATCCTGAAATCTGATACAATTTGTGGTGTATGACTCTAAACCTACCTTTCACATTGAAATAGTCCCATTCTAGTACCAGTGATCGGTTATCCCACAAACATGTTCTGCTTTGTCTTTATCAAGTCCATACAATGAGCTGCAAAAGCCTCAGTTTTCAAAAATGCAAGGAGCTCCCAGTGTTTTCGAAGCATGATGCTACAAAGGAAACCATGGAATGTCTCTTAAAGGCATCATCTGAAAGCATTATTGGATAGACATAGTTCCCTTAATTAAGTAAACATGCTTTTTGTTTATATATCTATACATGCTTATCCTCTATATGTACTTGAATAAGTTGTATATTGGTTTTTATATACAGTTTACTAAATATATCAAATAAAACCCAAACCTTATCAGAATAAAAAAAACTGCAAATAATAATGATGATAATAATAATAATAATAATAATAATAATAATAATAATAATGATAATAATAATAATTGGCAATCAGATAAACTTCCCCCAGTAGGTTAACAAAATAAGCATATAATTTCTCGAAAAGACAAAATGCAATTTCTGGCAATATCAATAACCTAAATAATTGCCATAGTACTTAATTCCCCAAATGATAAGGATCCAGACATATAAATATGGGGCGCCAAATGAATGTTGTGAAAAAGAACATGTCCCATGGGGTCTATATTATAAAATTTATTGGTTGAAAACATCGAATACCATATGGTCGACACCATATGGGCAATGTCTTCAAACATCGAACTTATAAAACCAACAAAAAAAAAAAGGAAAAAAGTACCCTAACAGGTTTAAGCAGGAGGGCAAGCCCCCCTGCACCCCCCACATGGGAGGCTGCACCCCCCACACACCCCCGCTACTTAAATATACCAACTTTGAGACCGCATTACATTGCATTAAATGGAAATCTCCCCTTACGGAGATTTCCATTTACACGTTCAATGTTCTCCGCTTTCGCTATTCTCATGTCGACAATACTAGCTTCAATATTGTCGGCTTTCGAGGAATATAATATAGACTCTGTCCCATGGTAGTAGCCTTAGTTAAGGCTGAAAAGTAATACTGTTGTTGTCAGTAGAAAAGAAATGATAGACTAAAGGCACATTGTCCTCCTACAGTCAGTGCGTCAGGTCTTTCAGGATTCCAACAAGAAACTTCTATAATGTAACAACAGGGAGCATCTGTCTGTCTAAGGTATCCATTTTGTAGTACAACACATATGTAAGTCACAGACTTAAGGTCAAGTTTCCTTTCACTTGCAACATGGAAAACACAGGTACAAGCAGCAGGGTCTGGCACCACTCTACTAGCTTTATACAATGAATGAGGATAAAACACCCAAAAAGTTTTATAGGGGGAAGAATAAAGAATGTCACATCACAGTGCCTCTCCAAACCTTAACCAAAGCTAGCATTTGAGTTCATTTAAGATGTCTGCCAGAGACTGATGTCTAGGTTGCAACATCATTGAGCACCTATTTTTCCAGATCAACCACACAGTGGAAAATATACTACAAAATCTGGCTTCTGAACTAAGATGTGCATGGTTGACTACAATTCTCAAAAAGCAATTTAGAGGGATGCAAACATAAGTACGTCTAACTTTAGGACAAAGAAAACTATGTTCCTCATTCTTTACTGTCTAACATCCTAGGGACAAAAGTGTTCTGATGGAGGATGGTAAGGCTTATTCACATTAATTTGCAGATTGGCAAGAGAAGTCCTTCAAAAAAAGTCAGATCATTTGGACATGGAACTCAAAAACTGTCTACTACGGCACAAACTCTGCCTTTGTTGGAGGTGTCCTTTCATAAAAATAAATAAATAAATAAAAATAACAATTCTCTACAAAATTAGTGACCGTGACTGATAATGACTGGTAATGTCTCCAATGAAACACCACAATGTAACAGTTTAATTTGAATTTCTGTATATTCAAAAGGGATACTCTTCAGTATATGTTGTTTCTGAAAGACAGTTAGTGCAAAATAGAGAAACCATGTGAATTAAAAATTTCTCAAGTGGGAGAAATCCTTGTACTTTAAATGGGACAAAAGGCTAAACAGAAGGAGAGAGGTTAAAAATTATAGGATGGAGCATACCCAGTCCCCCATTGTATGAAGAATTAAAGACCACTGTTTTATGGATGGGACTGAAATGAGAATCCCAAAAAAACTGAAACACAGCAGAGTGAGGTAGTCTTCTTTGATTCAAGAAAAAGATATGAATTGGCCATGTAACTTAGTTGGACCAAAAGACAGCCACTGAGAAGATACACCTTCTTGGCAAAGATTAAGGGGGATGTTTTCCAGAAGGCAAACTTCCTCTACACAGCATCATATGAAACATCACAATGTGTACTAACATAATCCTCTGAACCAACGAGAAGCTCCAAAATAGTAATGCCCTGTGAATTAAAAGAAATGCCTGAACAGGACTGGCACACTTAAAATATTTAATTGCAAATAAGTCAACAACAAAGCCTTCCTTATCTTGGCACAAATGGCAGTGAGCATCACATCATCTGCATACATCTAAAATCTAAAGCCAGAAACAACCCAAATCTGAAAAGACTGAGAGGCTAAAATAGACGACTGACCAACCTTGAAGACTACACTGTGAATTACAAGTTTGAATAAATGACTTCTAAGAGACACTATTGCTGTACTCCATTGCACATCAGCAACTTTGACCCCTTCCACCCGTTCATGGTAGGCATATGAAAAGTGGTCTCACAGATGAATTGTATAAGTGCACAGCCATATGCTTTCAAGAAAGTAAACATTTGATAATGACAAACATTACCAAAGACTTTAGAGCTATCACAAGAAAGAAGCAGTGTGGAAGAGGAAGGGGAAATCTTTAAAGCCAATTCTTTCAAATAATGGAGCATTTCTTTGAAGGAGGCGAGCTTGAATACCATAAAATCCCTGCACTAAGAGGTCCTCATGAGTGGTTAGAGTCAAATTTTCAAAATTTTACAAAACACCTTATGCTCCATGTTGCAAAGGGCAATGAGATGCCAGTTGATCAGATCACTCATCTTCCTTCTTGTAAATGAACTTGATTGCTAGCAAATGAAGGAGCAAGGGAAGCCAGTGGATAGCCACTCATTAAATTGGGACAACAAAGCTGACTTTTGAGGCGGAGACATTTTTCCTATAAAAAGAATAAGAAAGACCATCAACTCTATAGACCATATTGATATTCACAGAAGGAAGGCTCTTGCCCATCTCAAATGTGAAAACCATTTTTTCCCAAATATTCCCTTTGTGAAGGAGATAATGTAGACAGTGACAAGGTAATGGGATAAAAAGGAATACAACCATATACAGAACACTGACAATTCTCAGCAATATGAAGCATGCCCATCTTTTCACAAACTAGATTCCCACCAGGATAAAGGAGACCTTGCATAAGGTTTTCCTTCTTAAGGATAATTTTCCCTGTTATGTGAGAACCAGCTATTTCCCTACTCCACAAAAAGTATTGCTGACTGTGAACACACTAGGTAAGTTTTGCAGGTTTTGTACATATAACTTTGAAGTGGTCCAAATGAAGCAATTCTTCCTAGAATCAAGATGGGAGGGGTAGTTAGCATAAGAAGATGGAGCAATTTGTTCTATAAAATAAGAAATTGGACCAGAGATAATGAAGTCTAAGTTTGTTCTTAAACTGTAGCCATCATGCTGAAATATTAGAAAAAAGGGACATAATGGTAGCATGGTCTTACCCATAATTCTTGGACAACTGCAACCCAAGCAGGAAGAGGAAGCCCACACAACATCTAGCTTTAACAAGCCCTTACCATGAAAAGGACAAGAAGCAGAAGTTGAAAATTCCACCAAGGGAACACTATGATTGATTGATTAAACCAACCAAAATAGTGCCAAAATGCAATTTATGCCATTAAGAAGAGTGAAAAAAATAACCACTTCTAACTTGAATCACACCTCTGTGATAGGTGGCTGAGGGTGAACCACCTATCCTAAGATCTCCCATAGAAAGGGAATCCTTACAAAGGTGCACATCTCTACCCCTCTTTATCCTAGACCAATCAGTTTAATAACTAAAGTTTCCAAAAAGTAGAATGGGTACACTGACAAGTACATAAGGACATAACGAAAGGAAAAAATGGCAGTCCTCCTTATAGTCAATGGGCACATAAACAGGCATATTTCTCCATGCACTCCTCACATAGCAACATCAATCACTATGCCCCTATTTGGGAGCACACAGAATACATGAACAAAATACCCAATTTAGGGGGAACCCCTAAGGACCACACCATACCACCTACATAAAACTCCTCTCACTGTACTCTCTGAGATAGAATAAGTCTATCTATCTCTAACAAACAGACAGTATCAAAGAGATGACACATCACTCACTCCAGAATTACAGGACTTTGAATATCATCCACCACCTCATCTATGTTACAAAAGAAGAATGGCACACCTACCCATGGCTAGTCAAAACAGAAAGAGAATGCGACTTCTGCTTTATCCTTTTTGACTTTGGGCATGGGGGAAGGGGACATACTTTGTACAAAGTCTTGCCCATCACTTGCCTGCCATAATTATTTCTACCATGTTTTACAATAACCCCCCCCCTTTAGAATCATCTTCCACAGGGTTGTCTTCTTCCATATCGCTATCAATAAAATCAGGTACCATAGATTATGATGGGAGTTGGGAACCACTATCTAGATAAAAAAGAAAGAGGAAGCACAGATGAAGATGGTCCTGCAACTACTGGTAATGATGGGAGACCCATTATAGGAGTATTGGCACCTACCGTAGCTGGAAGGCAAACCTGATCAGTATCTCCAGAGCTGGATGCAAGAACATCTTGAAATGATTCATCAGCAGTCGGGGCATATTTCTAGAAGAAGATCCAGTGAGATGTTGCAATGCTAAAACATCAGCCAACTGTGAAACAGGATCCAAACATGCCTATGCTCAATCTGCCCACTAGTGCAGTACACTACAAAACTGGCATATGTTAGGACAATCCTCAGTGACATTTCTTATATCTCCACAGTGACAATATTTCTTATCAGGAGAATCATAGGAAGATGAGAGCGAATGCCACAATAACAATAAGATTTTGGTTGCCCAGGATAGGGTAGGACACAATGCTGACTAGAAACTAGATATACAGACTAGATATATAGACAGGTGCTCAGTTTTCTGATTTTATATCTTTATATGAACAAAAGCTTCCCATGTTCCATTCCAAATTCCATCAGGATCCAACAATTTCTTAACTGAAAAAAACCTTGTCACAGTATACTGATAAATAATCTTTTAGGGTATTGCGACCCTGGAGAAGATGTTTTACTATTATGGAACTTGCCATAAATTTAATGGCAGGCTTATGCAATTTAAAGTAAACATCTATGAAATGATTTATCCCCAAATGTATGATCACACATAGTTGTTGCATCCATTCCCAGGGAAATAAAACTTCCTTCTGAAAAGTACTTCCATGAAGAAAAGCCCATAATGAGAAATAACTCTTATTAAAAGGTGGTGAAACATTGACTGCATAGGTAGCAGGCTTGAAAGTTGTGTCAATAAACACAGGGTCATTTCAGCATAGCTAATAGTGGATCATGAAGAAAATTTATTATTTATCTGTGTAGTAGCTTTTCATTGTTGTTTTGCATTTCCTGAAGGCATCGAAGTAGAAGAAGGCTGTCTGGAGTTCAAAACATCAGCTGCAAAGTGGCTACCATGAATATTAAAGGAGTGTCAGTATTTTCAGAACCTTATGCACTTCCATAGGTTCATAGGTTCATAGACTGGTACTAGGCTGTCAGCCCTAGGGCCTATACAAGCCTAGCCATAACAATTCCCTGGCTATTTCTTCTCACACTATTTACTTCCCTGGACTCCTGTCTAGCAGGGTGACTGGCGTGATCCCCGGGGTGAATTTCCTTTCTCCCATCCAATCATCAAGGTTCCTTTTGAAGAGGGCCAAAGAGGCACTCTGCTTGACATGTATGGGCAATCTATTCCAGAGTCTGGGAAGTCTCTGGGTCAGGAACCTATCCCTCCAGCATGTTTTGTTTATTGTGATGACAAGGTTTAGATCCCTGGAGGATGTGGCTCTGAGGCATTGGAATTTCTTTAAATGTAGCATGTCCAACAGCTCTGGGTTTGACATGGCCTTGTATGTTAAGCGGAGATTGCCTCTAAGTAGACGATATGCGACAGAGTATAGCTGGAGTTTTTTAAGGTGGTCAGCGTAGGGCATCTGCTTTAGGCCTGTGATTCTTTTAGTGAGGTATTTCTGCGGCCTTTCCAGTTGTTGCAGATGTCTTGAGAGGTACATACCAAATGGGGCATTGTATTCTATAATTGGTCTAATGAGGGATGAGTACAGTGGGACAATGACCTCCTTTTTTCTGGATGAAAAGCCCTTAGTGATGAGGTGTGCCACATAGAAGGATTTTCTGACTGTTGTGGCGATGTGGTTATTGAAGATGAAACCACTGTCCACCTGTGTCCCTAAGTCTCTTATCACACTTTCGGTGTTTAGTGTACTGCCACCTATATGGTAATTCATGGGTACATGTTTTTTCCCAAAGGGGATAACTATACATTTCTTGGCATTGAGCTTGAGCCCATGGCTCTGGCACCAAGCATCTGTTTCTGTAAGGCCCTTTTGTAGAGTATCCATATCAGTTGGGGATTCAATAATGGCTCCCAGTTTGCAGTCATCTGTGAACTTTGTTAGCCAGAGTCCCTTAGTGTTGGCCTGTACTTCAGAGAAGTAGATGTCAAACAAGAGCGGTCCCAGGACTGAACCCTGAGGTACTCCACTTGTCACTTGTCTGGAGATGGATTTGGAGTCGGCTACTTTTACAGTGTGGGTTCTATCAGTAAGCCAGTTAGCAACCCATTGGGTGACGTAGGGATTAATGCCCAGCTTAGTAAGTTTATCTATGATTCCAGAGTGGGGAATGGTGTCAAAGGCATTGGCAAGGTCTAGATAGGCTGTGTGGACCACCTTACCCTTGTCCATGGCTCCGGAGACTGATTCGAAGAAGGCAATCAGGTTCAGGAGACAAGATCGGCCCTTCACGAACCCAAACTGGGTGGGGTCCAGTGTTTGAAGGTTGCCAATGTCTTTGTTTATAATTTCCATGATAATACACTCCATGGCCCTGCAGATTAGGCTCATCAGACTGATGGGGCGGTAGTTTCTGGGATCCAAGGTGGATCCCCCCTTGTGGAGTGGGATAACCTGTAGCTTTGTGCCACTCAGTGGGCACGAAACCTGAGGTGAGGCTATGATTAAAATGACACTTAGGTGGTGCCAGTCCATATTGTAGTTCATGTAGTACACAGCCCGGGATGTCATCTGGTCTCATGGATGCTGTATTCTTAGCTTTGGAGAGTGCATTTTTTACCTGCCTGGCCGTTATTACTGGAATTTGGCAATCTTCCGGTATTGAGATGGGCCATTTAGGGGGTGAGAGGGGGTGAAGCTGGCACTGAATCGATCTGCCAGGATATTGGCAATATCCTTGGGATCAGTATATTTAATGCCATTCTGTTTTAGCTCAGAGCAAATCTGAGCATTGCCATTTAGATTCTTGACATAGTTATAGAATGCCTTGTGGTTGTCTTTGGAATCTTTGGCAATTTTATTTTCGTAACTAGCTTTGGAGGATTTTATGAGGGATCTCAGTTTCTTACTGAGGCTGGTAAGGGAGTTTTTTGCATCCTGGGATTTTCCTCTTTTCTGCAACAGTTTCTTTCTTTTGTTGTAAAGTTTGTTTATGGCAGGGGACCACCAGATTGGCTTCCCTTTTTGGATGTTAAGGGTGATTAGCTTATGGTCTGACCTGACTAACGAGGGTGTGACCACAGGTGTGGAGCATTGATTTCCCATGTTGGTAATGACTAGGTCTAGGATATTGGAGCCCTTGGTGGGACTATGGATTAGTTGATCCAGGGTGTTGGAATTTATGAATTCCAAGAACCGTTGGGCAAAGTTGTTGGTAAATGAGTAGTTTTCCCAGTTAATGGCAGGGTAGTTAAAATCACCCAGTATTAGGGTGTTTGATTCTATCTTAATATTTTCCAGTATGTTTAGAAAGGTGTAGTGAGAATCTTGGGGCATGGTGGGGGATCTGTAGCAAGCTACAATTTGGATTGTAGTCTTACCTAGCGTTAGTTGCACCTGGAGAATTTCAAATGCATTGTGTTGGGCAACTAGCCTGGTGGTGTGAATATTGACACTCCTCCACCTTTAGTGTTTCGGTCCTGGTTTGGTGGCCGAAAAGTGTTGTAAGAGTTGTAGCCTGGTATTGCAGGGGTGCTCTCTGGAGCCTTGAACCATGTCTCAGTTACTGCACAGATATTGATGTACTCCATTTTTAGGAGTGCCTCGAGAGAGTGCATTTTGAGGTTTAGACTTCTAGCATTGAGTAGCATTACATTCTGATTTTGCATGCTTGTACCTGTTACGGTGGTGGTTTTGTCCTTTGAACTTTGCCTAAAAAAGGCACTATAGGGGTGGCAAGAGCCTTAGCCAGTAACCTGAATCCC